>NW_017671901.1:201988-238455 GCF_001879085.1 Nicotiana attenuata | reverse complement strand
GGGGTCCAAGGAGATGTCTAAGTGTAAGCCAAATGGGAAAAATTTCACAATAGGCTAAGACTTCAAAGGTACTTGCACTAGTCCACACTTTGAACGAGCATATCTGAATATGTATAAGGTTTTAAGTGATGAATAACCTATCATACGAAAGGCCTTTGAGTCTAGTTTCCAACTCTTCAAACCGTTCGTCATTTGGACATTCCTACACAAAGTTATGATCAAATTATCAAAGGCTGAAAAATGCAATCCTGTGTCAAATCTACGATCGCAAATCTGTCGCATTTTTGACTTTGCGATCGCAGATCTGTCGCAAATTGGGCCAGTGTTGCCCAATTTTGGGCACCTATTTTGCGGTGCATTATGCGGCCCACATTCTTGTTTTGCGGTCCATTCTGCGATCGCAGACCCGACTTCGGAGGCTTATTTATCCTATTTTTATAACCCGACCCCATTTTAATTTATAGGCTTTGGGGTTCATTTTGGGGTCATTTCCTACTGATTTTAGAGAGAGATGAGAGCATATAGAGAGAGAAAGGAGGGGCCTAGCTTCATAATCATCCAAATCTTGCTCAAGTCTTCAAGAATCAAGGAAGATAACCATAAAATTGTCCTCCATCCGGGTAAGTCCTACTTCCAAAATGTCATGCAAGAGGTTAAAGGTTCAAATATGTTGTGAGGGCTAGAAATAGGCCATGCATGTGGGACTAAGTTGTAGTATGTTATGTTAAAGAACTAATATGGGTAGTTCATGTTAAAATTTGTTGAGGGAGGAAGGAATTGCCATTTCTAAACCTTGTAGTCTACTTCACATGTTAGGTGTTTGATGAAATTCCTAAGAGAGTTACACCATGGATAATCTTCCTAATTATTAACCGATTTCCGCTATCTCCTTATGGATTGTTATTGCTAGAGGTGTTGGTGTATTGTAGAGATTTAAGGAAAGCTCCATTGAGGTATGTATGGCTAAAACCCCGTCTTTTAGAAATTGAGCTCCGTCGGTGTTTGTGTAAATATGGTAAAATTAAAGTTGAATTGTGGTATTGATTGTTGTTTCACATGAATTTGGGATGGCAACCTTATATGCGTGTAGATGTGTCTCAATATGATAAATGTGCTATTCTTGATAACTTGAAAGGGGTGCAAGAAACATAAATCATGTGTTGAAATGCTTAGACCATAAATTTGAGTTTGAAGCTGCATATGTTGTGTTATCCATGTGAAGTCTCATCTATGCTTACAATCCTAAATGCTATTGTGTGACCATATTTCCCTAAATTGCAAATCTATCATTGAAACTGGGAAATCATGTGAAGTGGCCTAGTGCCAAATGTATGACGTGATAGTTGTGGTCCCAAGTGCCTATGAAATGATATATATGAAACAAAGATTGAATTGAGATGACGTGATAGTTGTGGTCCCAAGTGCCGTGATTGGACACCATGATATATACACGTGGTGGCAATGTATTGATGAGTGAAACTGGAAAGTATGAATGAAGTAATGGTAATGTCTCCGGGAGACGGCCTAGCCGATCGTGCCGTGATCGGACTCCGCTCAAGAAAGCGGTGGTATTATGAATGATGATGAACAGTATTGAAAGCCCCAAACTAAAGGCTATGGAAACATGATGTGAAAATTGTATGGTTCTTTTATACATACTAGTTATACATACTAGTGCTATTCGATGGAACTAACGTCCCTTTTGCCGGGGGTGCTACGTCTTTAAATGGATGTAGGTGTTTCTATAGCGGGCAGTGTTGGCCGCAGCTAGTGCCGCATCATCCTTTCAGCTGACTTCGTGAGCCCCACTTCGTTTCGGGGTCCTGTTTCATCTGTTCATCATGTATTTTGTATTTGAGCTACAGCCGGAGCCTTGTTACCGGCATTTCCATATTACATTACTCTTCAATTGTGTTTAGAGGCTCCATAGACAGGTTGCACGTAGTGTCGGGTATTGGAACTAAAAATAGAAATATTGATGTTTGGCAATGATGTATAAACTTGTAATATCTTCAAAATTGTGAATGAAGTTGCTAATGAAAATAAAATAGAAATCGTTAATGACATGTCTATAGAATTTGATTAATGGAGTCCATCTCCTATTTATTCATGAATTAATTTGGGTAGAATGAAACCTAACAGGCTTGCTCAGTCGGGTTTACTCAGTTGAGCGCCGGTCGCGCTCCTCGGATTTTGGGGTGTGACAAACTTGGTATCAGAGCCTAAGGTTTTAAAGTGTCCTAGGATGTCTCGGAGCCGTGTCTAGTAGAGTCCTTCTTATCGGTGTGTAGTCGACCACATCTATAAGTTGGAGGCTACATGGGCATTTAGGAATTTCACCCTTCTTTGATACTCCAGATCGTGCGATATAGCTCAAGATAGGGAGCTGATCTCCTCTCTAAGTCTTATTCTCAAGATTGGTAACCTTGATACCATAATCCGCGAATTTGAAGCATGTAAAGAAGGATTGATCCCACCATTGAGTCCGAGTGGATTGCCCAAGGACTTGTTAGGAGAATGTATTGAGCTGTGGAGGGATTGGTAGAACCTATCGTAAAGAGGGGGGTGTCCTTGTACATATTGATGTCTCTGCACCATCAGATCATGTAGTATATCAGTATGTTACCTACGTACGTTAGGGATGTGGAGTCGAGGAGTATCGATTAAGCTATTGACCTACCAACCTAAAGTCATTAAGTGAGTCAAATCAAAATTTCTACTCGTTGTATATGTACATCCATATTGAAGAATTCTCATAAACATGGTCTTAACAAGGTGTTGAATAACAAAATATTGCATGTATCGACTCTTTGAACGAGACGCATTATTCATGAATCCACTCTATTACAAAACCTCTTATTTACATTCTTGTGGAATTAAGTTCTATAATTGTGTCCTTCAATGGAGTTATGACTCTAGGATTAATACTTCCGACTTGCTTTTCCTAAATTCTTAACAAGGGACTATACCTGATGAATTTCTTACAGAATATTTTATTGAAATGGACAACGTCTGCCCACTTGTGCCTATGCGTGCACCATCGTAAAGTTTATCTTTGTGGTGTCAAGTTCCATGCAAAGCATCCCAGCGTTGCGATCCTTCTCGAGTCACTTTTTTACTTTGTTGTGTATATGGCTTATATGGTTTGAACAGTCAATCTACTCTCTTGCAAATATCATCATGAATGCTTCTCACTGTCTAGTAACATAAGAGCATACCTTAACACCTCACATGAGTGCATGTCAATCGAAATGGTCACCGTGTGCATAAAGTCTCTCTGAAAATTGAGATCCTCACATCCCCGTCATATGAAGATCTTGTGTCGCCATACCTTTCGTGTCCACTTGGGACATCCCGCAGTAAGTAGCTCACTTTGTCCTAGTATTATGGTTGCTCGTGGCATGGTCGTATATTGTAGTTGGGAGTTAATATAGCAGAAGCATGTCCAGCTTATAACAAATGTTTATTTTCTCTTTACACCTACATAACAGGTGCTAATTGTGTTCTTTAGTTAGTGAATTCATTATGCTAGTTTCCCCACACTTGTTCGATAACCATGAGAGAACATATCCTTCTATGAGTCATTGTAACACTTCGTTTCTCGTACTAGGCTCTCCGTCAAGACCAAGCACACCTTTGGGGGTTAATATAGCACAACGCCTGTTTCTCATGTTTTTCTGTCTTTCATTAGCATCTGGGTAGTTCTCAAGTCAAAATCCATGGAGAACTCATTGCGAACATCTGCAAACCTTCCATGATTATTTTATACTATCTCATTGGGTCCCCACCTCACTTCAAGTTCATGAAGGGTTGATACCATGCCGCAATAGTTGAGACTAAATGATCCCCTTTCGATAATGGATTATCAACACATGTGCTAGTCCAACGATCTGCTTACCGGTCTAGCTCTTGACTTTTTGGTTTTGGGTTGACCAAGGAACAATACACCTAGTAACACATTAGTATGTCAAAGCCTTTCTCTCAGTCAAGTCTTATAGCATCTCCCAATGTGGTTTATAATAGCTGGTTGTGTAGAGGTGTGTTGTAGTGCTTCATTATGAAGTAGAGTTGCTAAACATAATTGGATTTTTGAATTCTTGAGAGGCAATTCGTAGAGCGAGACCTCCTTCCCCACAATCCAAATGTAAAAAGACAGTTTGAGGAGAGAGTAGGGTTGAAATGGTTCACCAACAAGGTTTCGGATGCCAATGAGTATCTTGTCAAGGAATTCTATGCAAATGTTGCCCATATAAAAAAGGGAACCACTGTGACAAAGGTCTGGAATTTGAGGATCCGATTTGATGGCCAGACATTGAATGATTAGGCCGGTTTCGGGAATGTGAAAGCTGTGCAATATTTGGAAGAGCTGGCACGTGGTGAAGCAGCCCGTCCATGGTTGGCAGAGATATTAGCTCCAGGGACAACACCAGCATGGCTCACAGCTGGATTCCCAAAACGGTAGAAACACCCTCAGCTTTGAAGCCAAAGGGTGGTCCACCTTTGTGTGCAGCCGGCTGGATCCATGTCAGCATGAGAGTGTCCTCCCAATCACCCGGTGTGTTTTGATAGCCTCCATCATGGCGGGGTATCCCATCAATGTGGGGAACATCATGCACTATCAAATCACAAAGGCAATTGGAAAGGACAAGAGATCCTACCCCTACCCCAATTTCCTCACCATGTATTTTGAGGACCAAGGAGTTGAGAAGAAGAATTATGACACTAAGACAAAGCGAAAACAGCCCTTCTCCTGGTATAGCACCAAAGGACCGGACAACCCTAATGCAAAGGGTAAAGCTGCTATCCCCAATGGCCAGTCTGAAGAGCCAGGGGTAGTGGCCACCGGGTCAGAGCCTTCCACAGCAAGGGGATCCTCTACTGCGTACCTCCTCCTTCATCTGGGCCATCCATCACCATTCCATTGTATGTGCCATGTTCTTCTGCCTACCCCCAGACTACATTACGGCTTTCTCAAACTTTATCCAGTATCAACAATTGGATGCAGGCAGCTACATCAAAGTTGTCTGTCTTATCTAGTGTAGTAGCAGCAGAGTCAGCTTAGGCACAACCTCAGGTGCCTTCATCAGTGGAAGAGTCATTGAAGGAACTTCTGGACAACCAGAAGAGCTCCTGGACAACCAAAAGAAAATCATAGACACTTTGGCGACTCATGGAAAAGCTATACAGGATCCAGACAAGAAAGTCAAAAAGATGAAGAAGACTTGGGCCTCAATGGAGTCAGTGGCGCAGATGAAGAAGGATGTAGAGAGGTCCACCTCTGCTGGAGACATCCCACTAGACTAACTCTTGGAGGAGCACGTCACATCAACATAGGTAGCAAATCATGAGGCACCAGCAGCTGGCCAGTCTGAGGGGCCGGGTGCCACTACACAGGCTACTACAGGGATGATCCAGATGCTCTGCAACCCCGTGGTCCCCCAGTCAGATTTGGAGACCCGGTGGGAGCTGGAGATCCTATGCAGTCCGAGGACCCGACTGATGTGCAGGACCCGATGTAGATCACATAGGGAGTTTTCTTTACTCTCTGACCCTTCTCCAGATCTTATTTTGCTTTTAGCATTGAGGACAATGCTAGCTTTTATTTTTTTTTTTTTGGGGGGGGGGGGGGGGGCGGTGGTCCTATTTTGATTTGATGACTGGCATGTAATAATTATGATCCTATTTTTCTTTATTTTTACTTATCGTTATTTTTCACTTTTGGTATGTCTATAACTTTACCATTCCACGTATATATTCATTCCCATTTTGTATATATTCGTTTCTTTCCCTTATTGTACATATTCATTTTACTTTCCGTAGTTTACTTTATAAGTTCTTGTGTTTTTTTTTCATTAATAGCTTAGCTTTTTATTTCCTTTAGTAGCTTCTTTTTCAGTTCTTAGCTTCGTGATCAATAAGCCTTTGGTTTTCTTAATGCCACAGTTCTTTCCAAAGGTGGATGTTGTGTGAATCGGGTGGCTCTTCCCAACGATGGATGGCGTGACAACCTTCTTAAGGGATTGAGTCTATTTTTCTTTTTGTTTTGATATGCAGCAGTAATGAATAAAAGTATCTCAAGAAGGTTACCTTTGACCTCATGATTAGAAACAAGTTGATTTGCAAAGAATAGTTCTAGTTGTGACCTTTAGACTTTTGTGTTGTCTAAACAATCATTGAGTGGCTTCTTGGAGCCATTTGTGTTGCTCAATCTTAGCTGGGGTTGTTGTGGGCCCTCAACTCTATTCTCTTTAGCAATCCAACAGCTTGTGAGGTGAGATATTGATTTGCAAGTCCAAGTCCCATGCCAATAAGTCTAGAACTTTCCCTTAATGTTTGTCTAGGCAAAATTCTAAGTGTAGCTCGACTTGAGAAATGATTATAGGCTCTCCTTGATCCAACTTGAAACTTAAAAGCATCCATATCCCACCAAATATGGTATCTCTAGTCAACTCCGTTGAGCCGAAGCCCTTGTTCTTTCAATAACCATGATACAAGACTTTATCCGTTCTATAATAACCCTCTCTTAGCACCCGATCTTTCCTTAACATTCACAATTGGAAAAAGCATAAGTTTGGGGGGAGAGACGAGGAATGTGAAAGTGATAAGGTACAAAATGAAGAAAAGGGAAGGCAAAAGAAAAGAAAGAAAAGCCAAAAAGTCAAAAAGAAAAAATGAAGGGATTCAATGAAGCAATGATGAAAGGCTTGGAATGATTAGAAAAGGAGAAACATGATTGTCATGAACAAGAGAGAGTGACAATGTGTCTCTCTAGTTCCCTTAAGGAAGAAGAAAATGAATCAAAGAGTCAAGAAAGTGTGAGCCGAAATGAGAAAATGAAGTGCTTAAGGAAAGATGAAACCTTCATAGACCGATATATCCTACCTTGATCCAAATGCCTTCATTACATTCCCGCAAAAGGCCTATAGGATTTCGAGTTGAGTGAGCATATATTAGTGGTGATTCACATAAGGGGCAAGCTTATGGTACTTAAAGCCAGACTTGTGACATTCCCTTGTGAGAGATGAGTGTACTTCTTCACAATCTCTGTTTTGAGTGTCATATTCTATAAAGTGAGACTTGCTCATGGAAAGTATAGGAGGAAGAGTTTGGGTCCCACAATGACTTACGTAATAGAGCGAGCTTCCTTGATGAGTTAAGTCAACTCTTGATGCTCTTGTGTCGCACTAGAACTATGGTACTCAAATAGTTGTCTGTTGTTGATAATGCATTTGTGTTAAGGGTAATTGTTAGTCTCAATTGATGCTTGATGAAGTCACCTTAGGACAGCTGAAATTTTCCTTTCCTTTTCTTTTGGAGGTGGGAATTACTTTGTTTGCTTAAGGACAAGCAAAAGCTTAAGTTTGGGGTAGTTGATTACTAGGGATTTTAGCCTATTATTTGCTCTCTTTTGCTTAGGTTTTGGGTCGAAAATTCATAAAGGTATTCCCGAAAACTGACTTAATGTGTTTGCTTGTAGGTTTTGGTCAAAATGAGGCAAAGAAGTCATAATCAACTCATGAAGGAGTCAAACGTACACAAATCCAAGGCTGGGACTGGAGCACTGACAGCGGCAGAAAAGAACGGCCGCATAAGGACTACCGCTGAGGCGACCACTATTACGCGGTACGCGAAAGTGAGATTCAGAGAAGCTGTTTTTTAAACAATTCTCCTAACTCATCAAACCAAGAATCTTTAAAATAGACTAAGCACAAGGGTGTAACATTTTCACCTCAAGATTTGACTCACAAGTACCATGCATTATTCACAACTCACTCACTTATTCTAACATAGAAGTCATAACATTACCTTTCCCTCATGAATCAAGTGCCCTCACACAACAAAAGAGAGTAGTTCCACACAATAAAATTTAAGAACAATAAGGAACTCAAGATAGAAAGAATTCAATCACTCTCAGAAATAACATTCATATGCCGCAAAAGATGCACCATAGGATTGTCCGTAGTGTACTACTCTACTATTCGAGCTCATTCAGTCTAGGATCAAGTAGGACTTCAATTGGTTGTAATGTAGGCTGCGGGTCGGGTAGGATACATTTGGATATAAGAGAGATCCTCCCTAAGTACTTTAATACATATACTTTAACATTCAAACCCCATACTTATGTCAAATCATAACTCCACCTTCACAACAATGTATATAACTCCATATTTCTTTAAGCACAATTGCATCAAGAGTCACCACTATCAAGGAATATTTTTCACAACAATACAACTATTTTTTTTTCACTTTAAGTGGCTTTTACTGTTTTTCAAAACAGTACACCTTTCTCCTTATTTCATTAGTTCCACTCAAAAGCCAAACCAACCACCCCACACTTTAACTTTTACAAAGTTCATAACAATTCAAGTGCTCATGAGAGGTGAAAATTTTCAAATAGATGGTTTGTTCAAACAAATAAGTAAAGCTTGTAATGTGGTTGCCAAAGAAATAGGATTACAGGCTCTAAGGGGTTAACTACATTACATAACAATTAGGCGGGTAAACTATATATATCTGGCTCAACCAAGAAACACCTATATCGCTTCGAAGACCGAACAAAACTACTATTTCGCTTTGCAAACACACGGGGCATGTTCTAGACATCAAATACAATGCACAGAATAACATACAAACCTCGCGCACACATGGAACATAACTCACTCAGGATTGGACTCATCAAGACACTCTAGTCAAACAGTTACGCAAATTGAAGATTATACGATTTATGGTACTTATGCAAGATTCAAAAACTGAGCCTAAGCGTCACAACAAAAGTAATCAGTATTCTCAAGGCATAACAAAGTCAAGAGATATTGCTTCAATTCAATTCATCTAAAGATGGTCCAATTTTTCTATTTTTATTTTTATTTTTCATATACTAAATTACTACACAACTATTAAAATAAAAAGAAGAAGTTCATATTTTTCTACATCCTACTACTAATTATTTAGAGAATTCTCCCACCCTACAATTAAAAGAGTACAGTGTCCCCAATGCACAAATAAAGCAAAACAATAACGAGGGTGGACAAGAAACTCCCTGAAAGGCCAAAGGCCGAAGCAATAGCGGCTCACGGGGTACTCAGACTTCCCCCAAGCATGATCCTTTGTGTGGCACCCCACACTTAGTTCTCACCATCTGACACGCTTGTCCACTCTTCCAATTGCTTTGCTTCCTATTCTTATAATCTTACAAAATAAAAACAACACTACAACAATAATAAGATGAAAAAATAAAAATAAAAGAAAGCAGCAAAGATGGGCTGCCTCCCAACAAGCGCCTGATTTAATGTCGCGGCACGACACAGAATCTCATCTAGTCATTGGAAAGTAACACCTTCGACTTCTGACGATCAAAGTTATCCCCGTAATAGTGCTTTGCTCTTTGTCCATTCACTAAGAACATTCTCTCGCCACCTAAGACGCGCAACTCAATTGCACCATGTGGAGTGACTCTTACTACCTGAAACGAGCCCGACCATCTCGATTTGAGTTTCCTCGAAAAGAATCTCAATCTCAAATTGAATAAGAGAACCAATTGGCACGGTTCAAACTCGCGATGTTGAATATGCTTATCATACCAGCGATTGGTCTTTTCTTTATATAACTTGGCATTCTCATATGCATGCAAGCGAAACTCATCAAGCTCGTTCAATTGCATCAACCGCTTTTTACCCACGAAGTCTGCATCAAAGTTTAGCTTCTTTATTGCCCAATAAGCCTTGTGCTCTAGTTCCACCAGTAAATGGCATGCTTTCCCCTAAACCAGCTTGTAAGGGGAGGTTTTGATTGGAGTTTTTTAGGCGGTCCGGTATGCCCATAGAGCATCATCAAGCTTTGCAGTCCAATCTTTCCTACTTGCACTAACTGTCTTCTCCAGGATCTGCTTTATCTCTCTATTTGAGACTTCAACTTGCCCACTAGGCTGAGGATGGTAAGCGGTTGCCACTTTACGTTTGACCCTATATTGCGCTAAGATATTGTCCAAGAGCTTGTTACAGAAATGGGTGCCCCCATCACTTTTCATCACTCTCGAAGTGCCGAATCATGTAAAGATATGCTTTTTCACAAACTTTACCACAACCTTGGCAACATTGGTAGGAAGAGCTATGGCGTCCACCCACTTTGACACATAGTCAAAGACCACCAAAATGTACTTACACCCACTGGACGAGGGAAACGGACCCATAAAATCAGTTCCCCACACATCAAAAATTTCAACCTCCATAATACCATGCAACGGCATTTCATGTCTTTTAGTAATTGTTCCTGTTCTCTAGCACCTATCACATCTCCTCACGAACTCATGGGCGTCTTTAAACACCCTAGGCCAATAGAGACCCGATTTCAACACCTTAGCTGTTGTTTTGTCACCTGCACGATGACCACCATAAGGCGAAGCACGACATTCATGTAAGATAGCATTGATTTTAGATTCGAGCACACATCTTCTCATTAATTGATCAATACATGACTTGAACAGAAATGGCTCATCCTACACATATGACCTCACATCTCGCAAGAACTTCTTTTTAGCATAAGGTTCAAGATCAGGCAGCATCTCTCCACTTTCTAGATAGTTCACAAAATCTGCATACCATGGCACCTCCCCAGCAGTAATGGCAAACAATTGCTCATCCGGGAATGTTTCCTTGATGACATCTCACTCAGTTACATGATTCCGAGTTTCTAACCTAGACAAGTGATTAGCCACTTGATTCTCTGTTCCTTTACGGTCTCGGATCTCCAAGTCAAATTCCTGCAAGAGTAAAACTCAACGGATTAGCCTTGGTTTAGCATCTTTCTTTTCAAATAAATACCTGATAGCAACTCCTTTCTATGTATAATTTATTTGAGCGGGAGTGAGAGTCTTTCTTGTGTAGTAAATGGAGTGAAATATTTTGCTCCTCTTCTGGCCCAATACTCCCCCAATTGCACAATTACTCGCGTCACACATCAGCTCAAATGACTCGTTCCAGTCAGAAGCCACTATTATTCGTGCAGTCACTAACTTCTTTTTTCAGCTCCTCAATTGCTTTCAGACAAGCATCGTCAAACTTGAACGACACATCCTTCTCTAACAATCTGCTCAAAGAAGAGGAAATTTTTGAGAAATCCTTTATAATTCGTCGATAAAACCTGCATGTCCCAGAAAACTCCTAACTCCTTTAACTGAATTCGGTGGTCGAAACCTTTCAATTTCTTCCACCCTATCCTTGTCAACTTCTAGTCCATCTTTGGACACCTTGTGTCCCAGCATTATACCTTCACGTACCATAAAATGGCACTTTTTACAATTTAGTACCGGATTAGTCTCCTCACACCTGGCGAGCAATTTAGCAAGATTCGTTAATCATTCATCCCAAGATGATAGGAACCAACTCATCAGCCACGTAATCTAGGATGATAAAATTGCAGGAAAAATAAACTTCCCAGATTGCAACAGGACGTCCTCAATTACCCCCTCAAGATAAGCATAAGATCTATCAGCTAATTGTAGCATCACCGTGGTAGTTCTCGGAGCTTCTAAGCCCAATTGTTTGAACACCGACAACGACATCATATTGATACTTGCATCCAAATCACACAAAGCTCTACCCACATCAAATTCACCAATCCTCACGGGGATAGTGAAACTACCCGGATCCTTAAGATTTTGTGGAAGCTTATGTTGAATCCTGGAAGTAGCACCTTAGTAAGTTCTACGGTCTCAAACTCAGTTAACCTCCTTTTATTTGCCACTATGTCCTTAATATATTTTGCATATTTTGGGACCTCACGGAGCATGTCCACCAAAGGGATGTTCAAATGTATCTGCTTCAGCATATCTAGGAATTTGTGAAACATGTGGTCATCATTCTTCTTTCTCAATCTTTGAGGAAAAGCGGGTGGTGCCCTCTCTGATTTTTGCTCAGGCTCTATTGTGTTTCTCTCATCTACCTCTACAGGTTTTGGCACTCTTTCTTCTCCAAGCCCAGATTGCTCCTTTTTCTTCTGAGGCACTTCTACCAACTCTCTCCCATTTCTCAACGGCACTGCATTGACATGAGAATTTTTCTCTGTATCACTTGGAAGAGCCCAGCAGGTCTAATATTCTGATTGTTAGCCATTTGCCCAAACTGCCTCTCTAGATTTCTGAATTCTGTGCGTAATTGCTGATTGTCTATCATGAGCTTATTCATCATGTCAGTCAAACTCTCCTCTGCTTGTTGTGGAGGTTGAGGTGGATGATTGTAAGTTGCCCGAGGCCTGATTTTCTGATTTCCACCCCAAGAGAAGTTAGGATGATCCTCCAGTTCGGATTGTATGTGTTACCATATTGAGCATTTTGATTAATCGGCCCTCTAGCTTATTTCCCCACATAGTGGATGGATTCAGGATTTAAAGGGCATAGGTCACTTGTGTGACCTTCACGACATAATTCGCAGCAAGTAGACATCTGTTGCACATGCTGCATCTGTTGTGCTTGGTGCATTGTCATTTTATTCATCTGATTTGCTAATCTAAATATATCTGCCGTCATGGCTGAGAAATTATCAAGCTTGATTACACCTGCTGCCTTTTTGTTAAGTTTTCTTCGTGGTTATTCCCCATCTCCTTACCAATTATTATCATTAGCAATGATATTTTTTAGCAAGATCTATCTTGCCATGCAACTACACCTACATGCTGAGCAAGATTCATCTTTGATTCCTCGTCCAACCCAACTGAAACGGCTCATCCCTCACATATGACCTCACATCTCGCAAGAACTTCTTTTTAGCATAAGGTTCAAGATGAGGCGGCATCTCTCCACTTTCTAGATAGTTCACAAAATCTGCATAACATGGCACCTCCCCAGCAGTAATGGCCAAAAATTTCTCATCCTGGAATGTTTCCTTGATGACATCTCACTCAGCCACATGATTCCGAGTTTCTAACCTAGACAAGTGATCAGCCACTTGATTCTCTGTTCCTTTACGATCTCGGATCCTCATATCAAATTCCTGCAAGAGTAAAACCCAACAGATTAGCCTTGATTTAGCATCTTTCTTTTCAAACAAATACATGATAGCAAATCCTTTTTCTGTTACAGTATAATTTATTTGAGCGGGAGCGAGAGTCTTGCTTGTATAGTAAATGGAGTGAAATATTTTGCTCCTCCTCTGGCCCAATACGCCCCCAATTGCACCATCACTGGCGTCACACATCAGCTCAAATGGCTCGTTCTAGTCAGAAGCCAATATTATTGGTGCACTCACTAACTTCTTTTTCACCTCCTCAAATGATTTCAGACAAGTATCGTCAAACTTGAATGACACATCCTTCTCTAACAACCTGCACAAAGGAAAGGAAATTTTTGAGAAATCCTTTATTATTTGACGATAAAACCTGCATGTCCCAGAACACTCCTAACTCCTTTTACTGAATTCGGTGGTGGCAACTTTTCAATTTCTTCCACCCTAGCCTTGTCAACTT
Source organism: Nicotiana attenuata (assembly GCF_001879085.1). Lineage (NCBI taxonomy): Eukaryota > Viridiplantae > Streptophyta > Magnoliopsida > Solanales > Solanaceae > Nicotiana > Nicotiana attenuata. Next base: position 224,997 of record NW_017671901.1, on the reverse strand, counting down.
CCAGTCCATCATTGGACACCTTGTGTCCCAGCACTATACCTTCACGTACCATAAAATGGCACATTTCCCAATTTAGTACTAGATTAGTCTCCTCACACCTGGCGAGAAATTTAGCAAGATTGGTTAAGCATTCATCAAAAGAAGGACCAAACACAGAAAAATCATCCATTAAAACCTCCACAAAACGTTCCACCGTATCGGTGAAAATAGCCATCATACACCTTTGAAAAGTCATGGGTGCATTACACAACCCAAATGGCATTCTCATAAATGCATGTGACATAAGGGCATGTAAAATTGGTCTTTTCTTGATCCTTCGGGGCAATAGCAATCTGACTATACCCCGAATAGCCATCAAGGAAATAGTAGGATTCCTATCCCGCTAACCTGTCAAGCATTTGATCAATGAAGGGGAAAGGGAATTGATCTTTTTGTGTAGCATTATTCAACTTCCTATAGTCTATGCATATTTTCCAACTAGCCATAGTCCTAGTTGGGATTAATTCATTTTGTTCATTTACTACAACAGTCATACCCCTTTTTTAGGTACACATTGGACAGGGCTTACCCACTTGCTATTGGAGATAGGAAATACTATATCTGTGTCGAGCCACTTAATTACTTCTTTTCTTACCACCTCTTTCATGATTGGATTGAGGTGGAATTGATGTTCCACACTAGGCTTGTCTCCCTCCTCCATGAGTATTTTGTGCATGCAGAACGCAGGGCTAATACCTATTATGTCACACATCATCCAACCAATATCATGCTTGTGCTCCATCGGCACCCTTAAGAGCTTTTCTTTATGCAATTCAGACAAATGAGAAGAAACAATCACAGGTAAAGTGTTAGAATTTGCCAAATATGCATAATGAAGATGATATGGTAAGGGTTTAACTTCCAGATTTGGGGCCTCCTCAACTGAGGGTTTAGAAGGCGGGCCGATTGGCCTATCCAGAGGCTCAAATTGGGTTCTTTCTCTTATGTATTCGCACGATACATCCAGAATGTGCAACATCTCCTCAACCTATTCTTCAACTTCCAAGTGATTGAAAAACGTCAATGCCTTTTCTATTGCATCTTTTTTAAATGCTCTTTGCTATACGGCTAGTTAATTTTTCTCCATCACCAAAATAATGGCCATGTCCTCGTAATGACGAGTCGACTGAATGGCTCGATATACATTGAAGGCTGCTTCTTCATTGTCCACCCTCAGGATCATCCTACCTTCTTGGACTTTTATAATTGCATCACCAATAGCCAAAAGAAGTCGTCCCAAGATGACAGGAACCAACTCATCAGCCACGTAATCTGGGATGATAAATTTTGCAGGAAAAATAAACATCCCAATCTGCAACAGGACGTCCTTAATTACACCCTCAAGATAAACATAAGATCTATCAGCTAATTGTAGCATCACCGTGGTAGTTCTCGGAGCTTCTAATCTCGCTATATCTGCCCTCATGGCTGAGAAATTATCAAGCTTGATTACACCTGCTGCCTTTTTGTTAAGTGTTCTTCGTGGTTCCCCATCTCCTTGCCAATTATTATCATTAGCAATGAAATTTTTTAGCAAGATCTATCTTGCCATGCAACTACCCCTACATGCTGAGTCAAGATTCATCTTTGATGCCTCGTCCAACCCAACAGAAATGGATCATCCCGCACATATGGTCTCACATCTCGCAAGAACTTCTTTTTAGCATAAGGTTTATGATCAAGCGACATGTCTCCACTTTCCAGATAGTCGGGAATGCTTCCTTGATGACATCTCCCTCAGCTACATGATTTCGAGTTTCAAACCTAGACAAGTGATCAGCCACTTGATTCTCTGTTCCTTTACGGTCTCGGATCTCCAAGTCACATTCCTGCAAGAGTAGAACCAAACGGATTATCCTTGGTTTAGCATCTTTCTTTTCAAACAAATACCTTATGGCTGCATGGTTTGTGTAGACGATGACTTTTGTGCCAACCAAATAGGCCCGAAATTAATCGAACGCCCACACAATAGCAAGCAACTCCTTTTCTGTCACAGTATAATTTATTTGAGCGGGAGTGAGAGTCTTGCTTGCATAGTAAATGGAGTGAAATATTATGCTCCTCCTCTGGCCCTATACGGCCCCAATGTCACCATCATTGGCATCACACATCACCTCAAATGGCTCGTTCCAGTCAGGAGCCGCTATTATTGGTGCACTTACTAACATCTTTTTCACCTCCTCAAATGCTTTCTGACAAGCATCGCCAAACTTTAACGACACATCCTTCTATAACAACCTGCACAAAAGAGAGGAAATTTTTGAGAAATCCTTTATAAATCGACGATAAAACCTGCATATCCCAGAAAACTCCTAAATCCTTTTACTGAATTCGGTGGTGGCAACTTTTCAATTGCTCCCACCTTAGCCTTGTCAACTTCGGTCCATCTTTGGACCCCTTGTGTCCCAGCACTATACCTTCACGTACCATAAAATGGCACTTTTCCCAATTCAGTACCAGATTAGTCTCCTCATACCTGGCGAGCACATTAGCAAGATTGGTTAAGCATTCATCAAAAGAAGGACCAAACACAGAAAAAGTGGTTAAGCATTCATCCACAAACAATTCTACCTTATCGGTGAAATTAGCCATCATACACCTTTGAGAAGTCGTAGGTACATTGGCATTCTCTTCAATGTATAAGTGCCATAAGGGCATGTAAAAGTGGTCTTTTATTGATCTTCCGGGGACATAGCAATCTGATTATACTCCGAATAACCGTCAAGGAAACGGTGGGATTCCTGTCCGGCTAACCTGTTAAGCATTTGATCAATGAAGGGGAGAGGGAAGTGATCTTTTCGTGTAGCATTATTCAATTTCCTATAGTCCATGCATATTCGCCAACCAGTCACAGTCCTAGTTAGGATTAATTCATTTTGTTCATTTACTACAACAGTCATACCCCCCGTTATAGGTACATACTGAAAAGGGCTTACCCACTTGCTATCGGAGATAGGAAATACTACACCTGCGTCGAGCAACTTAATTACTTCTTTTCTTACCACCTCTTTCTTGATTAGATTTAGGCGATGTTGATGTTCCACACTACGCTTGTGTCCCTCCTCCATGAGTATTTTATGCATGCAGAATGCAGGACTAATACCTATTATGTAAGGCATCGCCCAACTAATGGAATGATTGTGCTCCCTCAGCACCCTTAAGAGCTTTTCTTCATGCAATTCAGACAAATGAGAAGAAACAATCACAGGTAAAGTGTTAGAATTTCCCTAATATGCATAATGAAGATGAGATGGTAAAGGTTTAAGTTCTAATTTTAGGGCCTCCTCAACTGAGTATTTAGGAGGCGGGCTGATTGGCCTATCCAGAGGCTCAAATTAGGTTATTTCCCTTATGTATTTGCACGATGCATCCAGAATGTACAATATCTCCTCAACCTCTTCTTCAAGTTCCAAGTGATTGAACAACGTCAATGCCTTTTCTAGTGCATCTTCTTTAAACGCCCTTGGCTCTATGGCTGGTTCATTTATCTCCACCACCAAAATCATGGCCAGGTCCTCGTAATGACGAGGAAATTAAATAGATCGATATACATTGAAGACTGCATCTTCATTATCCACCCTCAGGATCATCTCACCTTCTCGGACTTTGATAATTTCATCTCCAGTGGCCAAAAGAGGTCGTCCCAAGATGATAGGAACTAATTCATCAGCCACGTAATCTATGATGATAAAATTTAGAGGAAATATAACTTCCCAATCTGCAACACGACGTCCTCAATTACCCCCTCAGGATAAACATAAGATCTATCAGTTAATTGTAGCATCACCGTGCTGGGTCTCAGAGCTCCTAAGCCCAATTGTTTGAAAACTGGCAACGACATCAAATTGATACTTGCACCCAAGTCACACAAAGCTCTACCCACATCAAATTCACCAATCCTCACGGAGATGGTGAAACTACATGTATCCTTAAGCTTTTGTGGAAGCTTATATCGAATCCAGGAAGCGCACTCCTCAGTAAGTGCTACGATATCAAACTCAGTTAACCTCTTTTTATTTGCCACTATGTCCTTAATATGTTTTTCATATTTTGGGACCTAACGGAGCATGTCCAGCGAAGGGATGTTCAAATGTATCAGCTTCAGCATATCTAGGAATTTGTGAAACATATGGTCATCATTCTTCTTTCTCAATCTTTAAGAAAAAGGAGGTGGTGCCCTCTCTGATTTTTTTGCTTAGGCTCTGTTTTGTTTCTCTCATCTACCTCTACAGGTTTTGGTACTCTTTCTTCTTCAAGCCCAGATTGCTCCTTTTTCTTCTCAGGCACTTCTACCAACTCTCTCCCATTTCTCAACGTCACTGCATTGACTTTAGGATTTTTCTCTATATCACTTGGAAGAGCTCTAGCAGGTCTAATATTCTGATTGTTATCCATTTTCTCAAACTGCCTCTCTAGATTTCTGAATTCTGTGTGCAATTGCTGATTGTCTATCAAGAGCTTTTTCATCATGTCAGTCAAACTCTCCTCTGCTTGCTGTGGAGGTTGAGGTCGACGATTGTAATTTTCCTGAGGCTTGATATTCTAATTTCCACTCCAAGGGAAGTTAGGATGATTCCTCCAGTTCGGATTGTATGTGTTACCATATTGAGAATTATGATTTATCAGCCCTCTAGCTTGTTTCCCCACATAGTAGATGGAATCAGGATTCATGGGGCATATGTCACTTGTGTGACCTTCACCACCTAACTCGCATCAAGTAGACATCTATTGCACATGCTGCATCTGTAGTTCTTGGTGCATTGCCATTTTATTCATCTAATTTGTTAATCTCGCTATATATGCCCTCATGGCTGAGTAATTATCAAGCTCGATTACACCTGTTACCTTTTGTTTAAGTGTTCTTCGTGGTTCCACATCTCCTTGCAAATTATTAGGATTAGCAATGATATTTTTTAGCAAGATCTGGATCTCACTATACGGTCTTGCCATGAAACTACCCCTACATGCTAAGTCAAGATTAATCTTTGATGCCTCGTCCAACCCATCAACGGAAGTGTGACCCAACACCTCATCAGTCTGACAATGGCGTGGGCAGTCTTTGAGTAACATCTTGTATCTTTCCCAAGCTTGTCGAAGAGTCACACCATCTCGTTGTTGAAACCCAAGAATTTGGCTCCTCAGTGACTTTGTCTTCTTTGTGGGAAAAAACTTGATTAAGAATTTCATTGCTAGAATATCCCAATTGTGGATTAGGTTCATGGGCTCCTTTTGTAACCATTACTTAGCTTCCCCCATCAGTGAAAAGGGAAACTGTTTCAGCCTGACATAGTCCTTGGAAACATTCAGATAATTGTAAGTGTCTATAATTTCCAAGAAGTTCTTAATGTGCTTTTGCGGGTCTTCATGAGATAGACCCGCATATTGCCCTGTGGATTGAATCAGCTGTACCATGTACTGTTTGAATTCATAGTGACCCGTGATGTCAGGCTTCACAATCGCCTGAGTCATAAGTGCCAGATTGGGCCTTACAGCTTCTATCATCGGACACTCTTCATTACTTGCCATCTCTATTGGCTGTGGTTGAACTACGATGTCCAACTCTCTTTCAATTCTATTTCTATTTTCGACATCCCTCCTCACTCTATGAAGTGTTTATTCGATTTCAGGATTAAGAGGAAGGAGATTGTTTGCGCATCTACTCCTCCGCATTCAAGAGAAGAGCCTACGTTATCACAAATAAAACAAACTAAAAATTAAAACTTGAACAAATAGTGAATAACAAATTAACTCAAATAAATAATCAATAACTAAGTCTCCGACAATGGCGCCAAAAACTTGCTGGTTTCCAAAGTACACACAAGTATACGTGGTCGTCAAGTAATAAAGTGACTCGAAAGTCGGATACCGTATTATACGAATATAATACGGTATTCAATTAGGCAAGACTATTAGGTATATTCCTATCCTAACTAACAAATCTTCCCCCGAGCCACAGGTTCAGAAACAAGCTCTATCTAATTCTACTCTAATCTAAACACAGCTTTCCCAAGCATAGCATAGATAGTAAGGTGAATTGGTAGCTACAACAATTCACAAGTTAAAACTACAATTAAAGAAACAACCACAGGATGATAATCTGAATTAACAAAACTTGTAAGGGTCAAACTGTCAAACGAACCATGCCCGCATAGGTTGGTTGAGCTTTGGCACACAACATGTATGCATGTATAATCATTTTTCGCAAAAATAAAGAGAAGTATCTCTCCTTGCCAATAGCTCATGCCTTAGAAAAAATTTTCTACTTTAGAATTACATACATTCGATCTATTATGGAAACGAGCTTAAGGGCCGATCATAACTAGAGTTCGGATAATCACCCCCACACTCGAGGATTACCGTACGAAAAGTAAATTCGAACAAGATCGAATTATTGAAACATCGAGGTCATAAGACCTTTTAGGCAACCCTCGAATTTAATGGTCAAGGCCGCCCTACTTGGGGACTATTACTTCGGGCAAGCTCAAAGTAAACGGGAAAATAAGCCCAACGGCAAGATCCCATACTAAGAAGCTATGGCTGAATTAACACGGTTCGGAGACATCCGAATTTTGTAACGAAATACGCCTTCGAATTCTTTCATAACCATTTTTAAAGGCTACCCCCGGCAAATTCATAAAATGCTACGATAATATCGAGCATCAAAACTCTAATGAATGTGAAGGTTGTTCGAACTCTCGGATGATTCCTTATTATATTATGCTAAGGCATTCCAAGTTTTTAAACACTAATAATAAAAACTTTTTCAAGCAGAAAAGGGGAGAAAACCTTACTTGTATACATAATCTTTTTACAAAGGCTAGATCGGCCTAATACAAAAAATACAAAGGCCTAAGGGTCGCTTTTACTTCGAGTTCGAGAGATCATTCTCGCTCAACTGAAAAACCTCAGGGTTACCTTACTTCGAGTTCGAGCAAGTCCTCGCTCAATCATGAAGCCTAAAGGCTATATTGATTCAGTTACAAACAAATCGAATACGACTTCGTTATATTATAAGACATTTCAACTTTTGCAAAAGGGAAAAAAGTTTTATATATACTTTGGAAATTGGTTACAAAGGCAACACGGCCCGAAAACGGCCCCAGAAAAAAGTACAAAAGAGAAGAACAAAACATACTAAGTACTATGAGGCTTGGTCTTCATCGGAAGCAGCGTCCCCGTCCTCAAAATCTTTTTTTTCAGACTCATCGGAGTCATCTTCGGGGAAGGCAAGCTTCCAAGCCCGGTTTTCTTCTGCTCGGCATTGTCAATCTCAGCCGTAATGTTGAAATCTTGGGCTTGAGCATCCTCTAGGGCCTCCCTTCGACCTTGCCACTTTGCATAATCGATCATAGTTCTGGCTTTAGTCTGGATGGCCTCAACGTCGACTTTGAACTGGGCACCTTTTCATCAGCCTTGATCCCGGCCCTTGGCCACCTCAGATTTAGCCTCCTCGAGTTTGCTGGCAGCTGAATCCAGCTGAGACTGGAGCTCTTTGATCTTCTCGGTCTGCACCGCGTTTTTCTCTTTCTCAGCTCGAAGCTGAGTCTCGGCTGAATCCAACTGAGCCTGAATGGTCTCTTTCATTGCGGCCAAGACAGCCATTTTCCTTTTAAAACCTCAGCCTCAACCCATACATCATCCACATGCTTGTTGAGCCGATCGATCTGCTCGATCCTCGGTTAGATCTGCAGAATTGGGTCATTAGTTGTTATTTCTAACTCGGCATCACTATCGTGGAGCACTCGGAATACCTGTTCAGCCATGTCGGTGTGCTCCTCCCGAGCTGAAATCAAATTGGCATGGAGTCTTTCCCTGAGGAGCCTATAAGTATTGCCCTTCTTAGTAAGGCTCCGGACGTCGGCCTTATGCTCCTCTCGATCCCGGACGAAGGCTTCATTGCGCAGCACCGAAGCCTACAAGAAAGGGAAGAAATGTTAAGAATAATCTACAAACACAAAGAAAGTAGCAAATAAACTTTCGAAGGTTACCCGAATTAGCACATGTTGGGCCTTGTTGAATAAGCAGGCGGCTCCCACGGCATCCATCACCGCTTGGTCCTCTTCGGTCACCAAGCCTCTCAGATAACTGGCAACCCCGACCGGGGGGAGAAAACTCGAGAATCTTCAGGGACGGTCAACACCATATGGCGTTTGCGGTTAGGGTTGACACTCGGAGCCGGAAATTGATCTACCAGCTTTAAGCTTGATGGAGATCCAGTTCCACCGTGATGGTACCTTCCTCGGCACCGACAGGTTGCCAAACTCGGGGATCTCCTTGGAAGTAGCCGCTTCGAGCACGTCAAAGAAGCCATGGAGATCCACCCCCTGACCATCCAGCACATTGGCCTCTTGAATTATAATATCGGAAATCTGAGGGGAGACCGATATGTCGACCACCGCAGGTTCGACCCTAGGAACCTCTTCCGTTCTTGGGGTTATTTTGCTTTGAGGCTCTATTTCTCCCGTCTATGCTGGGGACGGGGTGACTTCTGACTCAGGAACCTCGGCCAAAGCTCCTTTATTGATTGCCTCCGGTTCGGAGGACTTCTGTGCCGAAACTGTAGTCCGCGGACAAGCCACCAGCCCAATTTCTTCTTCTTCTTGTTCTTCATCTTCAGACTCGTAGCGGACAGATTCCAAAGATAAGGGAATAACATTTCCCTCAGTATTGCTAGGCCTCCTCGCCGACCTCTTCTTTCCCCAGCCTAGGGGACTCGGGGTCCTTTTTCTCGTCATCACCTTAGCCGGCTTCGGAGCTGATGGTTGAGGGAGGATTTCTTTGTCGCGGGAAAGAGGTCTCACCGGGACGTCCTTCCCGAGACTTGCAAAGAAAAGGAAGCAAGTGAGTTAAGAAGGACTAAAGTAACAAACAGTTAGAGAGCAAAAGTTTAACGTTATTGGGAGCCTCCCATCGACGTTTGGAAAGCTCTATCCAAGCCCGTTCAAAGTAGGTCCTCTAGGATACCAGGTCCTCGACCTATCTTTAACACTTCGGAACCGAATCCGGCATCTGGGCCATAGCTGCAATAACAAAGTACAAATAATCAAAGGTTGAAGGAAGTAAAAATGGAAAAATGAGCATTCAAAGTAAAGGCACATACGATTAAAATTCCACCTCTCTGGGAACGACATATCAGACGCAGGGATCAAGTCCAATTTCCTTATTCGGACAAATCTGCCCATCCAGCCTCGATCATGAGTCTCATCGATACTAGAGAAGGGGGCTCCGCTGGCCCGACGGGAGAGTTTAATCAGTCCTCGATAGATTCGAGGACTATATAGATGCATAAGATGATCGAGGGTAAAGGAGCATCCCTCGATCTTGCTGGTGAAGAAGCGGAGAAGGACGACGATCCTCCAGAACGACGGGTGGATCTTGCCTAGGGTAATGTCGTACCTTTTGTAGAAAGCTACTATTACAGGATCCAAGCAGCTGAATGTAAAGGGGTAAGTGTAAACACTTCGATGACCCTCTATATATATGGTGATCGATATCTTAGGAAAGGGAACGACCACGTCCTTGTTCGCCCAATTGTGCTCCTCTTTAACCTTGTCGAGGAGGCCTTCAGTAATTGTGCACATGTACCTTGACATTGGCTCGCACTGGCCCTGCACCGAGGGGATTTTCTCTATTTTAAAGTCGACAACAGTCGGACACCCCACTGGAACGAATTCATCAGGGTGGGGCTCCATCGCAGCCGCATCGCTGCCACTACGCGATGATAAAGGAGCCTCTTTTTGTGGCACGGTTTTGGATGTTTTTGCCATCTATGGAAAGCATATTAGAAAGCAAAGGAGTTGATTAAGGTTCAAGAAATTTGAGTATGAGAGTTAAGAAGTAATAACTCTGTGGAAGCAAAAGCAGGGAAGGTATTGGTTGTAAAAGTTTGAATGAAAGAAGATTGAGGGTATTATAGGTTGAAGGCGATGGTTCAGAATAAGGTAGTGGCCAACTAGTGCCTAACAGGCATTTAATTCCTCGGTAACCGGACCGATAGGACGTTTTGTTGCTTGCGTCATGTTCGAACTAATCGCTAATATCATCACTCCGAAAGATGGAGCTCTGGAGTTCATGTCGTTTCTCATCATCTTATCTCTGAGAAACGAGGGGACTATCAATATACGGTCAGAACGGGCCTGCCCTTCTTGTGACTAATCGGGTTTGGATCATGATAGGCCACGGTTCAACCTCGTATTGTGTCGAGCCTCAATATGGAGTCATGTTGTTGAACCCTTAACTCGAGGACAGTCCAGGACGATGTTCAACCAAGATCGAGACCGAGTGGAACCGAGGTCGAATAAGATAGAGGGGGGGGTTTACCTGGTCGAGTAACGGTAAGACAAAATATCCGAGATCGAGCGAGGATCACGATAGGAATCTCGACACGTATCAAGCCAAGGCCGATTAATCAGCTAGTCATCAGATTTTCTTACTGTATTTAGAATTGTACCATAAGTAGAACTCCTATGCTATATGAAGGGGGTTCTAATCATTTTGTAATCATTACATTCACGCAGAACAAAGCAATGTAATATATTATATTTTCTCTCTTAAACTTTCAATACTCTGTTGCTCAAATCATACTTTCACTAGCATACCCATTTTGTTCGAGGGCGACTTAGCTCGAGGGACAAAGCTGTGTACTACATTGGTTTACTTTATTTTTGTTTACAGTCAATTTCTAATATCAATTTACATATTTCACAGTTTGTGCCAAGTGAAATAACATATCCTTAAAACCAATTATAAATTTAATGGATATCCGATTATAAGGATAAACAACAATGCTTGAAGAAATACATACCTTTAGATGAAACATGAAAAGGTGGGATTAAAATGTCAGCACCCTAAACCCACACTCGGTCGTGATGGCGCCTCTCGAGAAAACAAGGCTAGCTGACACAACTCTCAATTCATTGTAAACGATTATAATAACACAATTTAAGTCATTAACATGCTAATAATCCCAAAATATGAGTGAAATAGCACAATTTGCGGAAAAACAACCAACACGGCCCGACATCGGGATGTCACCAGTCATGAGCATCTAACATATGTCTCTAAACATAGAAAAGGGACTCCACAGTCTATTAAAAAATCCTGTACGAGGGAAAGAAATAATGATAAGAGGGAGAAACACTGGGCTGCGACTGCCGAGCAACTACCTAGTGGACTCCGGAGATCTGCTGGAAGCTATCAACCTTCACTAGCAGGACCTAAAGTGTCTGAATCTGCACACAGGGTGCAGGGAGTAAAGTGAGTACTCCAACTCAATGAGTAACAACAATAAATGAAGACTGAGCGATAAGAAATCACGAAGAATCACAACAGCATGCTATAAAGTGGCAGAATAAAACCAGTAAAGTGCAACAAAGCAGTGAAAACTGATAAAAACACCTTAGTTCAGAATAAGCTTCTTTAAAATACCTTTTTAACAGTTAAACAAATAAAAGAAAAGCAGCAAGAAGAGATAAACATATAAAATCTGCCCCTCGGGCACAATGTAAACTGAATCAGCCCCTCGGGCAACAACATGGAACAACACCAGGCCCTCGGGCTCTATATCTCATATCACAATGGGTACTCGCGCTCACTGGGGCTGTAAAGACTCCGGGAGGGGCCCGTTACGGCCTAAGCGCAATATCAAGCCATCTTGTGGCATGATCAATAGGCTCTCGGCCTCATATCAATCACAAGCCACCTCGTGGCGTAGAAATCTCAGGCCCTCGACCTCATAATCATAATTAGTGTATCACCGCTGCGGCGTGCAGCCCGACCCAAAAGTATCCTCACAACACAGGGTCTCGGCCTTACTCAGTCAGAATTACATAAGCCACTCGGGCAACAGTAAAACATGATGCTCAGCCCAAAATATCATTTAAAATATCGTTTAATGTGTTTAACCAGAGTAAACATGGCTGAATTATGAAAATAATAGAATATAGCATGACTGAGTACAAGTATAAAGTCAAAGCACTGAGGAATATAGCAGTAAAAATCCCCTAAGGGTTTGAACAGTTGGCACAAAGCCCAAATATGGCATTTAGCCCAAAACATGAATACATCAAAGAGTTTTCCATCAAAGAGTCATTCGGGATGGACTAAGTCACAATCACCAAATACGCGGTGCACGACCCCACGCTCGTCGTCTAGCGTGTGTGTCACCTCAACATAGCACAACGATGTGTAATCCGGGGTTTCATACCCTCAGAACAACATTTAAAATCATTACTCACCTCAATCCGGCCCAAACTCTAGCTCGCGATGCATTTGCCCCTCGAATCGGCCTCTGGATGCTCCAAATCTAGGCATAATCAGAACATAACCATCAAAATATGCTAAGGGGACAAAGCCCACTCGAAACCATCGAAAAACAACGTGAATCCCGAAATTAGCCAAACCTGACCCCTGGGCCCACGTCTCGGAATTCGATAAATTTTACTTCATTAGACTCCTTATCTCCCCACGAGTTCACACATATCAAAAGTTCTGAAATCCGACCACAAATGGTCCTTCAAATCCTTAATCAAAGTCCTACGTTCCCAAGCCCTAGTTTCCTCCATATTTAACCCTTAATTTCCGTAATTACAGCTCTAATCCATGAAATAATACCATAGAAACGAGTTTTTATGATCCAAAGCCTTACCTCAATGAAGTCCCCTTGAATTGCCCCTTCAAAATCGCCCAAAAGCTCCAGAAATCGTGATTAAAAATGGTGAAAAATCTGAAAATCGCAAAGGAAAAATTATATACATTCTAACCCAGGCTTTTTGCACCTGCGGTCCAAATCCTGCTCCTACGGTCCCGCTTCTGCGGTCTAGACCACCGCACCTACGGTTTTCACTTAACTGGCCAAAATAGCATCTGCGATACATTGCCCGCACCTGCGCTATCGCATGTGTGCTCCCCTTACTACTTCTGCAGTTCCAGCTGAGCCTCCTCTTGGCCGCATCTGCGGCTCCCTCAATGCTTCTGCAAAACCGCACCTGCGGTCCCCTAGCCGCAGGTGCGGTTATGACAGCAATGGAACATCTTCAGCTGCCAAAACTAAATCAAATTCTTCCGTCAACCATCCGAAATCACCCCGAGGACCCTGGGACCTCAACCAAAAGCACCAACAAGTCCTATACCACTATCCAAACTTATACCAATCTTCAAAACACCTCAAACAACATCGAATCCACCGAAACACATCGGATTCAAGCCTAAGTTACCAAAATCTTCCGAATTTCGCTTTTGGTCAAAAAGTCTACCAAACCATGTCCGAATGACCTGAAATTTTGCACACACATCCCAAATGACACAACGGACCTACTGCAACTCTAGGAATTCCATTCCGACCCCTATATCAAAATCTCACCTACCAACCGGAAAACGCCAAAATTCCATTTTCGCCAATTCAAGCATATATCTACTACGAACCTCCAAAACACATTCTGATCACTCTTAAACAAATGTTCGTCCTCGAACGAGTCAAGAAACATACCTGAAGCCTCAAACAGGTGAGGATATCTGCTCCGCTTCTCCCGCTCGATCTCCCAGGTAGCCTCCTCCACGGGCCGGCCTCTCCACTGCACTTTCACTGAAGCTATATCCTTTGATCTCAACTTTCGAACCTGACGCTCCAAAATAGTTGCTGGCTCCACATCATAAGTCAGATCACCCTCTAACTGAACCGTGCTAAAATCCAGAACATGTGACGGATCCCCAATATACTTCCGGAGCATAGAAACATGAAATACCGGATGCACACTCGACAAGCTGGGTGGCAAGGCAAGCTCATAAGCCACCTCCCAAATCCTCCGAAGTACCTCAAAGGACCAATGAACCGAGGACTCAATTTACCCTTCTTCCCAAATCTCATAACACCCCTCTTGGGTGAAACCTTCAACAGAACCTTCTCACCAACCATGTAGGACACATCCCGAACTTTCCTGTCAGCATAGCTCTTTTGTCTCGATTGTGCTGTACGAAGCCTCTCCTGGATCACCTTCACCTTATCTAGAGCATCCTGCACCAAGTCTGTACCCAATAGCCTGGCCTCGCCCGGCTCAAACCAACCAACGGGAGATCTACACCGTCTCCCAAACAAAGCTTCATATGGAGCCATCTGAATACTCGACTGGTAACTGTTGTTATATGCAAACTCTGCGAGCGGTAGAAACTGATCCTATAACCCTCCAAAATCAATGACACAAGCGCGCAACATGTCCTCCAATATCTGAACAGTGCGCTCGGACTGCCCGTCCGTCTGAGGGTGAAAAGATGTGCTCAACTCAACCTGAGTACCCAACTCTCGCTGTACAGACCTCCAAAACTGTGAAGTGAACTGAGTGCCCCGATCTAAAATGATGGAAACTGGGACACCATGTAAACTAACAATCTCCCGGATATATATCTCTGCCAACCGCTCTGAGGAATATGTGGTACAGATAAGAATGAAGTGCGCGGACTTGGTCAGCCGATCCACAATCACCCAAATAGCATCGAACTTCTTCAAAGTCCGTGGAAGCCCAACTACAAAGTCCATGGTGATCTGCTCCCATTTCCACTCTGGAATATCCATCCGCTGAAGCAAGCCACCTGGTCTCTGGTGCTCATATTTCACCTGCTGACAATTGAGGCACCGAGCTACAAATCCCACAATGTCTTTCTTCATTCTCCTCTACCAATAATGTTGTCTCAGATCCTGATACATCTTCGCGGCGCCCGAATGAATGGAATACTGCGAGCTATGTGCCTCCTCTAGAATCAACTCCCGAAGCCCATCTACATTGGGCACACATATCTGGCCCTGCATCCTCAACACCCCATCATCATCGATAGTCACATCTCTGGCATCATCATGTTGAGCTATGTCCTTAAGGACAAGCAAATGAGGATCATCATACTGGCGCTCTCTGATGCGATCATATAAGGAAGACCGAGAAATCACACAAGCCAGTACCCGATTGGGCTCCGAAATATCCAACCTTACGAACCGATTGGCCAAGGCTTGAACATTAACTGCAAGAGCTCTCTCCCCAACTGGAATATATGCCAAACTTCCCATACTCACTGCCTTCCGGCTCAAAGCATCGGCCACACCATTGGCCTTCCTAGGGTGATACAAGATAGTAATGTCATAATCCTTTAGCAACTCCAACCACCTCCGCTGCCTTAAATTGAGATCCTTCTACTTGAACAAGTGCCGGAGGCTACGATGATCAGTAAACACCTTGTTGGCCCAAGTAAAGATTAGTTTTGAAGACTGACAAAGGAACTCAGACATGAACCAGGTCCATCCAGTGGTCCATCCTTCAGGTTCACAAAAACAGGCAGATTGAAGCATGTGCGATGCACGTGAAGGAGATAAGCTTAACTTGGTGTATTTAGTATCTCCTGATCGAAAAGGTTGCATAATTGATAAGGAGAAGGAGTCCTTAATCAAAGAGAACACAATTCAAGATAGGGAAGGAGTTAGAAGTTGAAATCAACTAGAACTCTTCCACCAAGGAAGAGTTGCATCAGAACTCTAGTTATTTCTTCATCTACTAACTCTATAAATTGCAGGATGTTCTCACATTACATATGTTGCACAAAAACGCAGAAGTTAAACGTAAATTGGGAGCAAAATAGCAAGGCTTTTTGCAAGCAGTTCGTGTGTGATTCAAGTGTGCAAACCTGAAGCTACAAGAACCAGATTGAAGAACCAGCTCCATAAAGAGTTTTATGTGTCTTTCTTTATTTCTAGTTCAATTGTAGTATGTTTCATATTGTACCTTTCAGCTTTATCTAGAATCAATGTAATAGGTATATTGAGTATTCAAGTTAGAGTTAACTTGAAGTTGTCGCAGCAGTTAGAGGCTGGTTGCCACAACGGGATTAGAGTTAATCCTTAGGTTTACAAAGAGTTTTGTAAATGCAGTTTTTGGCTCAGTGATTTTAGTGGAGTTTGGGAAAATCCTACTGAGTAGTAGGTCGTGGTTTTTTCACCTTTTGAGCCAGGTGTTTTCCACGTAAAAATCTCTGTGCACTTTACTTTCAGTATTTATTATTCCGCAAACTGCTGTAGTCAGAACACTTAGAAGAACCAGGTTCTTCTAACGCGAAAATTAGGTACCACACAAATCACCCCCCTCTTGTGTGGTATTGACGTTTAGAACATCAATTGGTA
This sequence comes from Nicotiana attenuata, assembly GCF_001879085.1. Lineage (NCBI taxonomy): Eukaryota > Viridiplantae > Streptophyta > Magnoliopsida > Solanales > Solanaceae > Nicotiana > Nicotiana attenuata. The sequence continues at coordinate 208,802 of NW_017671901.1, read as the reverse complement.
TCAGAGCAGGTTATCCTTGGAGCGGCTAACACCTTAGGAAAAGATCAACATGAGTGCACCACCTGGGAACTGGGAAGGGCAATCCACTATTAGGCCTCCACTTTTCAATGGTCAGTACTATTCTTGGTGGAAGAACAGGATGAGGGATCACATCATAGGAGAAGACTATGAACTCTGGGACATAGTCACTGATGGTCCTCTAACAAACTACAAAGAAGAATGCTGAAGGAGTGGATGTGCCAAAAACTAGAGCTGACTGCACTACTGAGGATTTAAGAAAATGGGAGAAAAATGCTAAGTCCAAGAAATGGCTTGTGTGTGGACTTGGTCCAGATGAGTACAGTAGAATTCAAAGTTGTACCACTGCTAAGGAAATCTGGGATACTTTGCAAGTTGCACATGAAGGAACACCTCAAGTAAAGAGGTCCAGAGGAACACTGCTGTATTCTCAATATGAGAATTTCACCATGAAGGAAGGGGAAACCATCCAAGAGATGTATACAAGGTTCACCACACTGACAAATGAACTTAAGTCTCTTGGAAGGGCTATTCCTGAAGAAGACAAAGTTGAGAAGATTTTGACAAGGGTACTGCCAATCTCTTGGGAAAACAAAATCACAGCTATTCAGGAATCAAAGAACATTGCCACTCTCAAGTTGGATGAGCTAATTGGAAATCTCACTGCCTATGAACTTAGAAGGCAAACCATGAAGATGGATGCACCTAAGAAGGAAAGGAGCCTGGCATTCAGAATCACTGAAGGTGCTGATCTAGATGAGGATGAAATGACCATGATCACAAAGGATTTTAAGAAGTACCTAATAAGAGAAAATGGTCCTTCAAGAAATGGAAGCTACAATAAACCAAGGGTTCCTGAAAAACAAACCAATGAGGGGTGCTACAAGTGTGGGAAGACTGATCACCACATCAAAAATTGCCCTCAATGGGAAATTGAATGGAAGAAGGAAAGAGCTGAACGAAGGAACTGAAGAAGGAACAGGTTCATCCCAAGAAGAACAAAGAATCAACAAAGGCTATGGTTGCTGCTTGGGGTGAAAGCTCAGATGATGACTCAGAAGACGAAGATGGAGATGAACAAGCACTTATGGCAATTGGAAAATCCGATGAGGAATCTGAGGTAAGTATAATTCATCTCAAAGACAAGATTAAGTTTTTGTCTAAAGAAAGTCTATCTGAATTACTTCTAGATTTCATTGATGAATTTGAAGTTATAAACAATGAAAAGGAACAGCTGTCTAAGGAGTGTGTGATTCTGAAAGCTAAGTGCAAAAACCTGGAACTTAGGGCTAATGAGAGTGATAGTAAAAATGCTGAGTTGAAGAACCAGGTTCATGAACTTGACACCACAGTCCTAGAGCTTAAATCTGAAAATCTAAAATTGAAATTAGGAACTGGTAAAAAGAAAACTGATCACACACAACTCACTTTAGAAGAAAATGTAGGAAAAATGAAAGATGAGCTGTACAAAAGAGATGAGCAGATTAAAGTCCTAAAAGAAGATCTAGGAAAGGTGAAACATGAATTAGACAGAACTTGCAAATGGAACAAGGCCTCTGATGCACTCTCTTGGTTGCAAGAGCATCACAGTAGCAACAAAAGAGGACTTGGCTATGGGACTCAAGCACCTAAGTGGGACCCTAAAAGCAAGTACCTCACACTTCCTGAGAACAAAATTTGCACACATTGGGTAAAACTGGTCACTATAAATTTGAATGTATTGCAAAAGAAAAGGCTAGTCAAAAGAATAAAGAATTTGTTCAAGGGAAAAATAGGCTGCCAGGTTGGGCTAAAAAGAATTTGATTTACCCTTTTGCCTATAGAAAGGGACCCAAACTAGTTTGGGTTCCTAAGACTAACCCCTGATTTCCTTTCGCGGTTCCAAGTGAAGGGGAGCAGCCAAATATAATACATGGATAGTGGCTGTTCAAAGCATATGACAGGAAGCAAGAACCAGTTCCTTTCACTTGAGGACCTCAAAGGAGGTAATGTCTCCTTTGGAAATGGGAAGAAAGGTGAAATCATTGGGGTTGAAAAGGTAGGTAAGACTGAATCTCACTCTATTGAGAATGTCTACTTGATAGATGGCCTAAAGTACAGTCTAATTAGTGTATCACAATTATGTGATAAAGGTAACTTGGTAGCATTCACCACTACCAAATTTTTGTGATTAATCTTACCATTGACAAGATTGTTTGCAGGGAAAAAGAGTAAACAATACATGCATTGTAGATTTGTCCACACTTTCAGAAAATGAACTCACTTGCTTAAGTGTGTTGGACAATGATCCCCTCCTTTGGCGCAAGAGACTTGGACATGCAAGTCTGAGTCAACTCAACAAATTAGTCTCCAAGGACCTGATGATAGAGCTGCCTAACATCAAGTTCAAGGAAGACAAAGTTTGTGAGGCTTGTGCAAGGGGGAAGCAGGTAAGATCCTCTTTTAAATGCAAGAAAGTGGTAAGTACCACCAGAACGATGGAACTGGTCCATATGGATCTCTGTGGTCCAATGAGAATATTAAGCAGAGGTGGTAAAAGACATGTGATGGTGCTTGTTGATGATTACTCTAGGTTTACTTGGACATTATTTTTAACATCTAAAGATGAAGCATTTGACATGTTTACTTCTTTTGTTAGAAAAACTCAAAAACAACTAGGTAATCAACTTGCATCAATTAGGTCTGATCATGGAACTGAATTCGAAAATGCTAAGTTTGCTGAATTTTTGCATGCTACATCATAAATATTTGCATGACTAGACCTCTTGTTAAGAAGATTCCCTATGAGTCACTTAAAGGGAGAAAGCTAAATATATCCCATCTTAGGGCATTTAAATGCAAGTGCTTTGCGCACAATAATGGCAAAGACTCCCTAGGTAAGTATGATCCCAGAAGTGATGAGGGAGTATTCTTGGGATATTCTTCACATAGTAAAGCTTATAAGATATAGAGTAAAAGAACTATGTGTGTAGAAAAATGTATATGTTTTTTAAAACTAACATTCTTTCTGAGAGGCAGGAGTAAGATAATGAAGAGATTGGGCTGATAAGAAATTCAAATGGTGAAATCATAGTCCAGCCTGCAGCTGCATCAGAGGAAGGAACATGTGATGGAACAGGTTCTTCTACCCAAGGCAACATGACAGGGGGAACTGACTAGAGAGGAACTAATCCTCAAATCTCGAGGGAACCGGTCCATGAACCTATTCCTTAGTAACAAAACCAGGAAGAAACATCTAAAGAAATTGACACTCCTATTGCAACATCCACGAAATTGGATATAGATGAACCTGGTTCATCTGTTGATCAGAAGTTGTATAGGGGAATGATTGGTTCTCTTTTGTATCTTACTGCTAGCAGACCTGACATTGTTTTCAGTGTAGGTCTTTGTGCTCGATTTCAGGCAAATTCAAAGGAGTCCCACTTGACTAATGTAAAGAGAATATTGAGATACTTGAAAGGCACCACTGACCTTTGCCTTTAGTATCCAAAAGGTAGGAATTTTAACCTAGTGGGATATGTTGACGCTGATTATGCAGGTTTCCTAGTGGATAGGAAGAGCACCTCAGGTATGGCACACTTCCTTGGTTCATGTCTTGTGTCATGAGCTACCAAAAAGCAAAATTCAATGGCCTTATCTACTGCTGAAGCTGAGTATGTTGTTGCTGCTTCATGGTGTGCTCAACTGTTGTGGATCAAACAATAATTATTGAACTTTGGAATAGATGTGGTTGCATCCCTATTTTTTTTGTGATAACACTAGTGCTATTAGTATGACAAAGAAACCAGTTCATTATAATAGAACTAAGCACATAGATGTTAGGCACTATTTTTTTTAGGGACAACTATGAGAAAGGTTTGATCACTGTGGAATTTTGTGCTACTGACAAGCAAATTGCTGACATCTTCACAAAAGCCTTAAGTAGAGATCACTTTGAGAGGAACAGGTTGGAATTAGGGATGATTAAAATCACCTAAAAGGACCAGTTCAAGGTTAAACGGAAAAAAAATGAAAAAAAAATTGGTTAGAAAGTCTATAAATTGTGTATAATTAGATTAATTCTTGCTCAGTCTCATACTTTCCATAGTATACTCTTGTGCCATGTGTTAAAATGACTCATTAATCTCTAATGATATTTTCTCTATTTTGGCAAATTTAGACTCACACAAGAGAATTATCAGTGAAGAACCTGGTTCATCAAGATAACACGGTATGTTTTCTACACTCTACATAATTTGAAATAACTATATTTGGATCATGAGCAGAGTCCTACCAAATACCAAACTCCTTTTGGACTTATCCGTTACAAGTGAACCAGTCTCATTCAAAAGAGTCCCAACCGAATGGAAGTACCTAGATTCTAGGGATACACTCCAATGTCTCTTCAAAGTTGAATTTCAGTTTGATTAAAACTTCTAAGAGTCTGAAAAGCTGTAGTTACCTCATCAATTATTCTCCTGAATATTGATCAGCTTTAGTGTATTCCTTACTTCATCTCTCTCAAGCGGTTAAAAACTCTCATTCTTCTTTCATCTTCCAAACACATTCTAATTCTCTTCTCTTCCATACCCTAGCCCAGATATGTCGAACACCTCTGAAAATCCTTCATCAACCACCACAAAAAAACCACTTCCACACCTTCTACAACACCAATCTCTAAGAAAAGTAGAGTAAAGATAATGGCTCGTATGATTGTCGCTGAAGGAGAGCAGATCAAGAAAATAAACAAGCAATTGCAAGCAGGTAGGGAAGAAGAATCCTAGAAATCTGAAGATTCATTTAAGTCTGCTACTAAGGGGGAAGAAAGTAGGTATTTCAAAACTGAACAGGTATCTTCTGATTCTAAAGTTTCTCTTGAGACAATTTCTAAAGTTGCTGCAAATTTGGAGAATAGATTTGTAGGATGTATAGCAGGTATAGAGTCTACATAATCTGGAGAACTTGGTGGTAAAAATAAAAAAAAAGGGAGAGCAAGGGCGCTAGGAGTACTGTGAGGGGAAAGGGGACAAGAGTGGCTGATTCTTCACCCACTCCTATTGGTATAATAAAAGAAATTGGTGCAATGGTTGTTTGGGGAGAGGAATTTAGTGAAATAGAAGAGAGTGTGAGCAAAACAGGGGGAAGTGGGTCTAGCGAAGCTGCTGAAGGGTTAGTTCAACTTGGCAAAAATATAGATGAACCCGTTCCATCTGAATAGAAAACCCTCGCGGACCTACTGATAGGATTATCAATGGCACCAAAACTCATGCCATTCCCTATGGTTTCATTCTCACAACTATGCTTGCACATTTCAAGGTACCTATGAAGAAGTGGGGTTAATACTCTGCTTGCTTGCGATTATGAAGTCAATGTCATTCCTAATGAACCTGGTTCATCTAAAAAGACACCTATCAATAGCAAAGTCAGAGTCTTGGTATAGGAGAGTGACGCAAAGGATATTGAGATAGCAAGGCTGAAGACACGATTGGTTGAGGTAGAATCTGAGAGAGATGTTCTCAGAACTGAACTTGCAAGGGAAAAGGAGAAGAATGATGGAATTCTTCAAGACATGCTGAAACTTCTCCAAGCAAATAACCCAGCCCCTACCTCTTCCAAGCCTTAAATCCTACCCTAGTGTAGATCAACCAGTGACCCAATTCGGGACTTTGTTTCTTTTGCTCATGTTTTCAGTATTTTTATTTCTTCTTATGCTTTGTGGTAGAATCTTATCAATCATCAATGAAGTTCACTATTTTTGCTCTAACTGTTTGTTTATATTTCTTTGATGGTTGAAATTCTTAGTTTGATCTATGATGATTAATCCATGTTTGCATTTGAAGTAGCCCCAGTGGCCATGAGTAAGTTTTAAAATTTGGTTATCTCACATTTTTATGCAACTTTTCGATGATGCCAAAAGGGGGAAAAGAGGTTGTGCTTTAAACAAGTGATGTTTACACTTTGAACAGTGATGTTTATAACCTAATGTACCTGGTCCTTGATGATAAGTGATATAAAGGAAAAATGTTTCTAACATTGTGTTGATGTTTGAGCTGAGTTCTAGCAGGGCCTAAGTGTAAGAAAAGCACAGTGTTTGTCATCATCAAAAAGGGGGAATTTGTTGGCCCAAGTAAAGGTTAGTTTTGAAGACTGACAAAGGAACTCAGACATGAACCAGGTCCATCCAGTGGTCCATACATGAACCAGGTCCATCCAGTGGTCCATCCTTCAGGTTCACAAAAATGGGCAGATTCAAGCATGTGGGATGCACGTGAAGGAGATAAGCTTAACTTGGTGTATTTAATATCTCCTGATCGAAAAGGTTGCATAATTGATAAGGAGAAGGGTCCTTAATCAAAGAGAACACAATTCAAGATAGGGAAGGAGTTAGAAGTTGAAATAACCTAGAACTCTTCCACCAAGGAAGAGTTGCATCAGAACTCTAGTTATTTCTTCATCTACTAACTCTATAAATTGCAGGATGTTCTCACATTACATGTGTTGCACAAAAACGCAGAAGTTAGACGTGAATTGGGAGCAAAATAGCAAGGCTTTTTGCAAGCAGTTCGTGTGTGATTCAAGTGTGCAAACCTAAAGCTACAAGAACCAGATTGAAGAACCAGCTCCATAAAGAGTTTTATGTGTCTTTCTTTATTTCTAGTTCAATTGTAGTAGGTGTTTCATATTGTACCTTTTAGCTTTATCTAGAAGCAATTGTAATAGGTATATTGAGTATTCAAGTTAGAGTTAACTTGAAGTTGTCGCAGCAGTTAGAGGCTGGTTGCCATAACGGGATTAGAGTTAATCCTTAGGTTTACAA